>NW_026990423.1:627500-629740 GCF_963921805.1 Phalacrocorax carbo | reverse complement strand
TAACCCTAACCCTAACCCTAACCCTAACCCTAACCCTAACCCTAACCCTAACCCTAACCCTAACCCTAACCCTAACCCTAACCCTAACCCTAACCCTAACCCTAACCCTAACCCTAACCCTAACCCTAACCCTAACCCTAACCCTAACCCTAACCCTAACCCTAACCCTAACCCTAACCCTAACCCTAACCCTAACCCTAACCCTAACCCTAACCCTAACCCTAACCCTAACCCTAACCCTAACCCTAACCCTAACCCTAACCCTAACCCTAACCCTAACCCTAACCCTAACCCTAACCCTAACCCTAACCCTAACCCTAACCCTAACCCTAACCCTAACCCTAACCCTAACCCTAACCCTAACCCTAACCCTAACCCTAACCCTAACCCTAACCCTAACCCTAACCCTAACCCTAACCCTAACCCTAACCCTAACCCTAACCCTAACCCTAACCCTAACCCTAACCCTAACCCTAACCCTAACCCTAACCCTAACCCTAACCCTAACCCTAACCCTAACCCTAACCCTAACCCTAACCCTAACCCTAACCCTAACCCTAACCCTAACCCTAACCCTAACCCTAACCCTAACCCTAACCCTAACCCTAACCCTAACCCTAACCCTAACCCTAACCCTAACCCTAACCCTAACCCTAACCCTAACCCTAACCCTAACCCTAACCCTAACCCTAACCCTAACCCTAACCCTAACCCTAACCCTAACCCTAACCCTAACCCTAACCCTAACCCTAACCCTAACCCTAACCCTAACCCTAACCCTAACCCTAACCCTAACCCTAACCCTAACCCTAACCCTAACCCTAACCCTAACCCTAACCCTAACCCTAACCCTAACCCTAACCCTAACCCTAACCCTAACCCTAACCCTAACCCTAACCCTAACCCTAACCCTAACCCTAACCCTAACCCTAACCCTAACCCTAACCCTAACCCTAACCCTAACCCTAACCCTAACCCTAACCCTAACCCTAACCCTAACCCTAACCCTAACCCTAACCCTAACCCTAACCCTAACCCTAACCCTAACCCTAACCCTAACCCTAACCCTAACCCTAACCCTAACCCTAACCCTAACCCTAACCCTAACCCTAACCCTAACCCTAACCCTAACCCTAACCCTAACCCTAACCCTAACCCTAACCCTAACCCTAACCCTAACCCTAACCCTAACCCTAACCCTAACCCTAACCCTAACCCTAACCCTAACCCTAACCCTAACCCTAACCCTAACCCTAACCCTAACCCTAACCCTAACCCTAACCCTAACCCTAACCCTAACCCTAACCCTAACCCTAACCCTAACCCTAACCCTAACCCTAACCCTAACCCTAACCCTAACCCTAACCCTAACCCTAACCCTAACCCTAACCCTAACCCTAACCCTAACCCTAACCCTAACCCTAACCCTAACCCTAACCCTAACCCTAACCCTAACCCTAACCCTAACCCTAACCCTAACCCTAACCCTAACCCTAACCCTAACCCTAACCCTAACCCTAACCCTAACCCTAACCCTAACCCTAACCCTAACCCTAACCCTAACCCTAACCCTAACCCTAACCCTAACCCTAACCCTAACCCTAACCCTAACCCTAACCCTAACCCTAACCCTAACCCTAACCCTAACCCTAACCCTAACCCTAACCCTAACCCTAACCCTAACCCTAACCCTAACCCTAACCCTAACCCTAACCCTAACCCTAACCCTAACCCTAACCCTAACCCTAACCCTAACCCTAACCCTAACCCTAACCCTAACCCTAACCCTAACCCTAACCCTAACCCTAACCCTAACCCTAACCCTAACCCTAACCCTAACCCTAACCCTAACCCTAACCCTAACCCTAACCCTAACCCTAACCCTAACCCTAACCCTAACCCTAACCCTAACCCTAACCCTAACCCTAACCCTAACCCTAACCCTAACCCTAACCCTAACCCTAACCCTAACCCTAACCCTAACCCTAACCCTAACCCTAACCCTAACCCTAACCCTAACCCTAACCCTAACCCTAACCCTAACCCTAACCCTAACCCTAACCCTAACCCTAACCCTAACCCTAACCCTAACCCTAACCCTAACCCTAACCCTAACCCTAACCCTAACCCTAACCCTAACCCTAACCCTAACCCTAACCCTAACCCTAACCCTAACCCTAACCCTAACCCTAACCCTAACCCTAACCCTAACCCTAACCCTAACCCTAACCCTAACCCTA